>NW_025064884.1:1992942-2006301 GCF_019112545.1 Guyanagaster necrorhizus | reverse complement strand
GGGAGTTCATCCAGTCTTCCACTCTTCATTGCTTCGAGTTCATGTTCCAAACGATGATCGTCGATTCCCTGGGCGCCTCGATACCCAGATATACGAGACTCCAGAAGCTGAACCACAATGGAAGATAGACTGCATTGTATCACATCACGGTGCAAAAGAGCAAGCTATATTTGAGATTAAATGGACAACAGGAGATATCACTTGGCTGCCTTATGATCAAATATCGGGTCTCGGATGCCTGTCAGACTACCTAGAATTGCTGGGATGTACATCCATCGGTCAGCTTCCGACGGGTCGTAGAGTACCTCCAGAGGATCTGGAACGGGATGGGATATCTGTAGGGTTTATATCATTTGAATTAAGCTCTAGCGCGAGGATACATAAATGGGAGCCTCACGCAAATTCCCCAACTTCATTCCCTCCGCTTGCCACCCTCGACTCTACCCCGTTTTATCTTGATATGCCCGCCGATCGATCTCACAAAAAGCGTAAGGGCCGTGCGCATAGCCGTCCCCTTCTCCTGTCCAAAGCCCCTTCCAATTCTCTGGCCTGGTTCGTTCATCGCAAGGGCATCGAGAGGTTCAGTGTCCAGGAGGCTCCTGGCTCCAATTCGCTTGGAGGCCTCGTTGCTGATGTCCCTGCTATCCTGATGCTCCGGTGCATTGAGCATAACAATCGCCTTCGACACACCCACAAAGCTGGAGGCATTCGAGCTTGTCGCCAGATTCGTCATGAGCCCATTGGGTACTCCATCATCGCGGCTTCGTACAATGCAGGCGATGCTGAGGACAAGTTTGCTGAGTGGGACAACTCCTCAGGCGAATACCATCTCACTCACCTTGACGTTCCCACCCCCACCGCTCGCAATCTCAAGGTTGACATGCCTATCCTCTTCAACCCCAGAACCATCCAAATCCCCGGATATGTCATCATCCCAGAACGCGAGTATAACGATAATCGGTACCTCGGTCATACCCTCTTCCTCAGACAGGAAAGGGCCAAGGAGAGGGCCATCCAGAGACGAAAAGACAAACGGGCGGGAATCCTCTGGGAGGATCGTGACGATTTGCTGGATTTCCTCTCGGACTCGGACTCGGGCTCTGACCGTCCATTGGAGTTTATCCAAGGTGCATCTAACATTGGCGATGGAGAAGACGATGCAGAGGGTGATGTTGATGTCGAGGTGAACGGCGAGGAAAGAGATGCTGCTATGCAGAACGGAGAAAATTAGTCTCGTGATGTTTACTTTATTCCATCAACAATTTTCTTTACTTACCTTATATTTCATTGAAAAAAAAAAGGGATACATACCATGCTACCGTATTGTCCAACTTCGTTGGCCAGGAGGGCATATGTTACGAGTCGTTCCACGGCCCGATACTTTTACCTGACGTTTTCCCTCTTTCCCCTGTCTCTCCGGTTTAGCCTGTATTTGTTATTCCCACCATATATATATATATGCCAGTACACGTATTGTAGCTAGGGGTTTTCGCAATCAACCAAGCCTATAAGCCTGTCAGTGACTGCGCGAGCCTTTCATGAGAGAAGTGACTTTCGCCACCCTCTCAGAACATCTGAGTATGATAGATCATAGTGAGAAGATGGCTGAATAAGGAGACCGAAATTAGCTCTTTGTATTACGATGGTGAACTGAGCTGGTTTTCGAACAGATTGGTAGGACTCAAAAGTAGTGAATTGAAAGAAGCCTCAAGCACAATGGGGGTTTTCGGATCCAACGAGACCACAATTGATGTCTTCTTGATTTGGACATCAACGCTTATTATTTGTCTCACTCATTCCACCACGTCATCCTGTAGTTTTCTAAGCCTTCAAATCCAAGTAACTCCCTCGTCATCTTGTGTAAGTGAACTTGTGTCACTGTGCATTGCTGGGATAGCAATCCCGAGCGAGTACGAGAATGTACTCGAAGATACGATGCCAGTCAGCGGCAGCTGACTTGGATCATGATCCGGACTTATTTAGTATCTTGTAGAAAGATCTCGAAGTAATACGAAATGTATTTAAGTAGAATGTTTCTCTCTCGAGAGGCTAATACTAGTTCTCTGTTACATTACTCTGCTCTCTACTTACAACAGGTTATGGGCCCCAGCCATAACTGAACTTATGTCGCTACTCACTTCGCACTCTTTCGTACTTTACGTACACACGTAGAACTGCATGGATAGCCAGTCCGTGTATAGAATTGACCCCCTTAAGGGCCCGGAAAATTATCCGACATGGAAAATCAAGATGATCGATATCCTAACCGATTTAGGACTAATTGATTATGCAGATAGAAGCATTCCGGCCCCGGCAGACACGACACTGGTGGCAGATTGGAAGAAGAGTGATAGGAAGGCTCTTTCAACAATAAGATTGCGGGTTTCTGATGGCCCGCTGGTATATATTGCTGGTTCAAAGACTTCAGCAGAAGCCTGGAAAGCTCTGGAAGATATGTATGAGTCTAGGGGACCCATGGGAATTGTCCTTGTCAGAAGGAAATTCTTCAGAGCTCAGTGCGAAGAAGGAGGAAATATAGAGGAGCATATTAGGACTTTGAGGTCCTATCAGGAGGAGCTGGCATCCCTTAAGCAGAAAGTTGAGGAGGAGGACTTCTCTATCACACTGCTTACATCACTCCCAGAATCATGGAATTCATTCATCTCATCAGTGGATACTGCTGACTTGAAAGATTCTTACAAGTTGATTTCCCGAATTCTTCAGGAGGACATTCGACTAAAGGAAAAGACTTCTGATCGGACTATGACACTTGCAGCACATGGCAAGAAGTCCAATTCAAAAGTTATATGTTACGGTTGTGGGGAAACTGGTCACATCAGAACAAATTGCCCAAATGGGAAGAAGAATTCCAGAAAGTCATGGAAAGGAAAGGGAAAGGGCCAGACTCAGGCACATATTGCCAAATCGGACTCAGAAGAAGATGACTACATATTTTGTGCAACAGATGTCACACTTACTTCACTCTCAGGAGTATCATGGCTAGAGGACTCTGGCACCACCAGGCTTGTTGCAAAAGGATTTTCACAGGTACCCGGCATTGATTTCTTTGAGACATATGCACCAGTTGTCAGGCTGGACACATTTTGCCTACTCATGGCAATTGCCACTCAAAGAAACCTAATCATTCATAGAATGGATGTTGTTGGAGCTTACTTAAATGGTAAACTCAATGAATCCATTTACATGGTACAGCCACCTGAATATTCAGATAGGAGTGGAAAAGCGGCACACCTCAAATTAATGTTGTATGGACTCAAGCAATCTGGCCAAGTGTGGAATGACAAATTAAATGCTACATTTTTGGGACTTGGTTACATCAGATTGATCAGTGATCAATGTGTGTACATCAGACAAATGAGTTCTGGTCCCATAATTGTAGCTGTACATGTCGACAACATGATATTACTTGCCCCAGATGATGAAACCATGTCTAAAATAAAAGAAGAGCTTAAGAAGAAGCTAAATGTCACAGACATGGGGGAGATTCAATATATATTGGGCATGAAGATAGACAGGAATAGGGACAAGAGCACTATCACTCTATCCCAGAAGGCATATATTCTCAAAGTACTTGAGTGAATGGGCATGAATGACTGCAAACCAGTCAAAATGCCTATGGATCTGAATGTACAGCTAGAGAAAATTCCAACAGAAGACCCACGAGGCATTGACACAGCCACCAGGCAATATTATCATACCAGTGTCAGATCACTAATATATGCAGCCAATGGATTCTGGTCTGACATTACACATGCTGTCACTGAATTAAGCAAGTATGTGCAGAATCTGGCTGCTGAGTATGTCACAGCCTTGAAGCAAGTTTTCTGCTATCTGAAGGGAACTCTAGACTTCAGAATCACATATAGAGGGACTATGGATGAGCTGATACCTTATTCAGACTCAGACTGGGGAGAAGACAGAACAGATAGAAGATCAACATCTGGTTATGTCTGTACCTATGCAGGGGGAGCTGTTACTTGGAGTTCAAAGAAACAGCCCACCGTAGCCTTATCCACTATGGAAGCAGAATATATGGCCCTTGCACACACAACTCGGGAAGTAATTTGGCTACGAGCACTCTTAACTGAATTAGGATTGCCACCTTATGAAGTGATGACTATTTTCATTGACAATCAATCAGCAATCAAATTCGCCGAGAACCCTATATTCCATGCATGATCAAAGCATATAGACATACAACACCACTTTGTTCATGAGCATATGGCTTCAAATGAAGTCAAAGTTCAGCACTGCACATCAGAGGAGAACTTAGCAGATATATTCACTAAAGGCCTACTGAGATCATTATATGAGTATCTATCTGCAGATATTCTAGAAACTTGGAATTGAGGGGGAGTGTTGAGATAGCAATCCTGAGCAAGTACAAGAATGTACTCAAAGATATATTGCCAATCAGTAGCAGCTGACTTGGATTATGATTCAAACTTATTTAGTATTTCATAGAAAGATCTTGAAGTAATACAAAATGTATTTAAGTAGAGTGTCTCTCTCTTGAGAGGCTAATTCCAATCCTCTGTATATTACTCTGCTCTCTACTTACAATATTATGTGTCCAGTGAAACTCCCTATGGAACCTGTCATTTTCATGTCTGAGACAATCCCTATCCAAGAAATTATGTCCAGCACAACTTTTCTTTCTTTATATCACAGCCCTCTGAATTAGCCAAGGAGTATCCTTTATAACAGCTAATGTCTCTTGTCTATAACAAGTCTTTCTAAGATCATGCTTGCTATTTCTTTTGAATACCCCTCCACTTCTAGCAGATGGTATAGGTCCCAGCCAGTCTCTGAAAGGCTTCAGACCTATCTTTCCTCATATAAACCCAACCTCACTGCCCCCACTCTGACAATCATATTACAAGTCACCACATTTGTGGTGCTCATAATCTTCACTCTCTTTCTCATACTCCTCACTATTGGCATAAGCCTATGCTCCAGTTCTATTGTATTCATAATTGGCTATATTATCTTTCACTATATTTACAATGATCTTCTCAAGAGCATCCCTTTGTTATGGTCATTCAAAGTTGGTCTAGTAGAGAATGCAATTATGTCTGTGGGTGTTAGCCTTGTTCTGTCATTGGTGAATGTGGTCTTGCCTTAATAGGCTGCTCAGATACTTTGGCATCTTCTCACCTGGGCTTTTGTTAAGCCCAAACTTTATGTGACTGACAACATGTGATAGACTAACAGAATCTTGCACTTCGGATTATACTGTTAGAATTCACTGATGCACTATCAGCTTTGTGTGATCAAGGCATTAAGTAGTTGGCTTGAGATAGGATGGTAAAGAATAAACTTTAGTTCAAGACTGAGGTATTACAGTGAGAACTAAGCTACTTAAATACTGTTCTGTTATCTGGTTATTAATAACTGTTCACAAAAGATATTGTCTGCCATAGAGCTGTTACCCCTGCTGTTGTCAGGCTCTCCACAAAAGCTGTTGTCTTGCTGTTGTGCTGTTACTGCTGTACTGCAGTTGAAGGACAAAAGGAACATTGTCTCTCCCTTCACAGCACACAGCAGTGTGATAGGAGAGTGACCAACTGAATGCTGAGCTAAGCATTCCCACAGTCCTAAGCACTGGCCTAAGTGCTCTGACTAAGCAGAGATAGGAGTCATTTCCAAGAAAAAAGAAAAGAAAATAAGAAAAATCATAACATTACCCCCTCCTTAAGACCATTGTCCCAATGGTTAAGTTAGAGTAAGTCTGCTAGTCCTGATGTGAGTTGATTGATCTCCACACTATTTCTGGCAGGTTGGTTGATGTATATCTGGCTAGATATACCCTCCCTTCCTGTTGTTGCTGCAGTGTCAGCCTCTCCATCCTTCCCAGCCTGTTTGTTATTTGTCACAGGTGGTCAATCTGCTGAATCTATTGTCATTGTCTGTGTCACAGATATAATATTGAACATGACCCCTTCTGCATTCAATTTGTTGATTCTGTGTTCATAGTCTCATATGGCCTTCTCTGCATTCATATATTTTTTGTTGACCCATTGGTTAGATTCTGGTCTGTAACCCTTCCAACTGACTAAGTAGTCAATGGTTGTTTTCATGCCTCTGCCTCATGCTTTAATCTTTCGAGTTTTGTGGTTTAGCATTCCATCAATTTCATAGTGTTCTTCATCATCGATGAGTTCTGGTGGAGGTGGAGGTGGTCATTCTTGGTTTGGGAATGCTGGTGCCATGTATGGTGTCAGTAATGTTTTGTTAAAAATGTTATGAATTTTCCAAGTTGTAGGGATCTGCAACTTGTATGCAGAGTTTTTGATTTTGTGTAAGACTTTGAATAGTCCTGTTCATTTGTCTGCAAGCTTCTGTTTTGGCCTTGATAGATGCAGATTTGTCGTATTCAACCAAACCTTGTCATTGGTTGAATATTCATGTGCTGGCTGGCAATGTTTGTCATACTGCTTCTTCATTGTTAAAGCAGCTCTTTCAAGAGCTATTTTGGTTTCCTCATGGATTTTTGCCATTGTTGTTGCAAAATCCTTTGATGCTGGTGTTGTCATATGAGCCCATCTTGTTTCCACAACTGGTAGGTTCTGCCCATAGTTCATAAAGAAAGGGGTTTTACCCATTGCTGAGTGAATTCTGTTGTTGTGTTAGAATGCTGCTAATGCTAGCCATTCCATCCAATCATCCTGTTGATAGCTGATGAAAAGTTTGAGATACTTTTCAATTTCTTGGTTGGCCCATTTTGTTTGGCCATCCATCTGTGGATGATATGCTATTGAGGCATTCTGTTTGATATTAAGCAGTCAGTATAGATCGTCTAGAAATTTGGAGATGAACTGTGGTCCTTTGTCTGAAATCACTACTTGGAGCATGCCATACTTTGCATAGACTTCATCCCATAGGATTTTAGCCCATCCTTCAGATGTTAATTCTGTTGAGCATGTGATTGGAATAATCGCCTTTGAGAAGCAATCTACTATGATGATGATGGCATCATAGCTATCACTTTTGGGAAGTCCTGTTATCATATCCACCGAGATGTGAGTCCATGGTGATGAAAAGATCTCATTTGGGTGAAGGGGAGCTGCTCTGGATTGCATTGAAGCATTGCCTTGTTGGCAAACTTCACAAGCTTTGATATATCAGGTGATATTATAGTCTATTTTTGGCCACCAATACTCCTTCAAGACTAATTTCTTTGTTTTGGCGATTCCTGGATGTCTGGTGGTCATGTGATCATGACAGGTGGCGATGATATCACCATGAAGTCCTTGATCTCTTGGGATATAGATTCGTCCATCATAATGGATCATCTCTCCTTCTTTCTTCAGCCCTCATTCATGATTGAGTGATGGGGCAATTTTCTGATCCTATTTGTTGAGATCCTGAGTGGTGCTCTTGATGCATTCATGCATCTCCTCTTCTGTCAGCATGATCATTGCTCTGAAGTGTTCCAGTTATAATAGTATGACTTCTTTGTTGTCATCTCCTCCTTGGTCATAATCTGCTCTGTGGCTGAGAAGATCAGCCTTCTTGTTTGCTGCCTCAGCCTTGTGGTGCAGCATGTAGTTGTATTTGGATAGTTCCATAATCCATCTGGCTTGTCTGTGATTAAGCTTTTGGGGCTGTTGGAAGTATTGTAGGTTTTAGTGATCAGTCCAGATCTCAAAAGTGTGATTGGCTCCAATGAGATAATGCTGCCACTTGGCAAAAGTGAGTATTATGGTGAGGAGTTCTTTGTCATAAATTTCATAGTTGCACTCTGTTACTGTCAGTGCTTTTGACATAAAGGCGACAGGTCACCATCTGCTGTCTTGTTCCTGTGAGAGTATGGCTCCAATAGCACCTTCACTGGAGTCGGCCTCTACCTAGAACCTCCCATCCTGACCTGGTATGGCCAGGATGATATCTTCAGCTAGTTGGTGCTTTAGGTCATTAAATGCTGTCTGCTGGGAAATCCTCCAAGTCCATAGGGCATTCTCAGTTAATTGCATCATCGGTTGGACTATTTTGCTGTAATCTCAGATAAATTGCTGGTAGAAATTGGTGAATCCAAGAAATGATTGCAGTTCCTTCTTCTTTGTTGGTTCTGGCCATTCAGTTACCCCAGCCACTTTGATAGAATCTATCCTGATGCTTTCTTCACTGATGATGACTCTGAGGTATTCGGTTTCCAATACCTCAAACTCACACTTTTCAGCCTTAAGGAAAAGTTGATGCTTCCTCATCAGTGATAGTACCTGTCATACTATTCTTTGGTGTTCATCCTTGGTCTTGGACATTATGAGGATGTCATCCAAATAGATTGTTACCTTTCTGGTGGCAATGAGATCCTTGAAGATATCATTCATCATCCACTGGAATGTAGCTGGTGAGTTGGTGAGTCTGAAGAACATAACTGTTAGTTCGAATAGACCATGGTTGATTCAGAAAGCGGCCTTCCACTCATCACCTTCCTTGATGTGCACATTGTTGTATCCTCACCGAATGTCCAATTTGGTGTAGTACTTGGCACCTCAGAGTTTGTCCATTAGTTTCACAATCAATGGAAGTGGATAGTGGTTCTTGATTGTCATTTCATTAAGTTTTTGGTAGTCTTGTACCAGTTGAAGTTTTCTGTCCTTCTTTTTGATGAAAAAGAAGGGTGATGCCATTGGTGACTTTGATGGTTGGATCCTTCTACTAGACAAATTTTCTTCAAGGAATTTGTCTAGTTCCTGTTGTTTGTTATTGCCCAGTGGGTAACACTTGCAATCTAGGTTGGCATTTGCATTGAGGATTAATTCAATGGCATGGTCCCAGGGTTTTGCATCAGGTAGCTCATTGAAACTTTCTTTTTCGAATAAGTCCTGATAATCATGTGCCCAATGGGGTACCATTTCTTCGAATGTCCTTTCTTCTTTTCCAGCATTAGCCTTTGCAGCTAGATCATTAGCATGGTGAATTTGAATGTTAATGGCCTTTTGTAGGTTGACAGCAAGAATTATTTCATTGTCTTCCATTTCTTCATTCCACCAGTCTTCAGAGTCATTATCCAGTAGTTCAAAGGGGGTCTTTCAGCATTGGCATCTTGTGAAAATAAGGCACCTGGTCTTACAATTAATGAGTGGGTTATGTCAGATTAGCCAATCATACCCAAGGAATATTTCCTTGGTTCCTAGGTCAGTTACTGCTAGGTCAATTTGTTCAGAATGATTCCCGATGGTGAGCCTGAGCTCAACATATTCAGTGATTGAACTGGCTTGGTTCTTTGTTCTGTCTGCATTGTAGACAGGAATTGATGCTGCTGTGGCTTACATCAGAAGATCGTGCTTGTTGATGAAAGCCTGATTGATAGAGCTCTCAGTGCATCTGCTATCAATTAATGCAGTGACCTTGTGAGTGCTTTGGGAAGTGAGGGTTTTGATTCGGGCCTCAGTTAATAGGTCTTTTCCTGATGTCTTAGTTCATCAGAGAAACCTTCATGGTCTATGCAGTTCATCAAGCCATTCTAAGGCCCAACACCTCTCTGCTTCTCATATTCCTGTGATCATGTCATCGATCACTTCCTCAACTCAGGTCCTATAGATCCAGTTCTTGAGTATGGCCTTTGCTGCAGCTTTATTTTTTGCATCCTTGATGGCTTGCCAAGTCCATTCAGTGCCAAATGGCTGGAGCCAATTAGTGGGGTTCTCTACCCCTGTTTGGGCATCAGCCAGTTGAGTTTGTCCTAAAGTTTTAGGTTGATGAACTTTTAGGAGTGACATACCTTTAAGGCTCTCTGCTCCTCTTCAGCCTTTTTTCAGCAATTGAGTTTCTGAAATAAGTCCTTTAGGTGATTCTGTATCATGAGCGATAATATCGGGTATATTCAAATGCACACATAATTTAGTCATAGATGGAGTAACTATAGAGTCAGTTTGTTCAGCAAATAATTATGACACTTTGCTTGAGTCCTTGGCCAAGTCAGCAGAATTGCTTACTGCTTGGCCTGATCTTTTCCTTCCTTGGACTTGTCATCTTGTCTGAGGTCTTTGTCTTCCTTCATTAATTTGGCAATCTGCACCCAAATATCTTCCCACATGCACTTGTTCTTCTTCTGTGGGCAGTTTTATGCCATGTGGCCCTTCTGGCCACAGTTAAAACACTTTCTCTCCTTCTTGAGGTGATCCACATCTATTGGCTGACCCATTCTGGTATATATTGTGCCTATACCAGTTTGCTTTGTTCCATAAGAAGTTGGGATTGAACTGCCAGGCTTGGTGGATGTGGCCACACCAGAGGTGGAGGGCTTTGGGCCCTGTCTCTGACTTTGATAGCCATAGGCTAAAGTAGTTGCTTCTGCCCTCTGTCGCTGTTGTTCCTTGTACATGGTAATGATTTGGTTCTTCCATTCATCATAGCCTATGGGAATGTTCCAGCTGATATCCAAAATGATTATGAGATAGTGGGATG
This sequence comes from Guyanagaster necrorhizus, assembly GCF_019112545.1. Taxonomy (NCBI): domain Eukaryota; kingdom Fungi; phylum Basidiomycota; class Agaricomycetes; order Agaricales; family Physalacriaceae; genus Guyanagaster; species Guyanagaster necrorhizus. The sequence goes on along the minus strand of NW_025064884.1, from coordinate 1,995,864 downwards.
GTAATCCCATTTTCATATATTTGGCCATTCGTCTGATGTTGGCAACATCCTCTTGGACCCCTGCAAGTGTGCTGAATCACTCTAATTTGTCAAAATATTTGGTGGCCAGTTTCCCAGCCATCTTGAACTCCTTTATTTTTTGCTTGTGGATCTCTTGAATGGTGGAGTCTATGAATTTGTCCCTGATCATCTGTTTGAAGACCAGCCATACAGGGTATCAGTGATAGTCCCTGATAGTAGACCAGAATGTGGGGGCAGTCAGAACTCACCACATTTTGGCCTTGTTCACCATGTGGGTGATAGCAAAAGTTATCTTGTACATGTCAGCAAGGAAGTATGAGGTGAACACCTGAAAGTATTGGTTGCAGTCGACCAGAGAGCAGTTAATGTCATCGGACACTCCTTGGAAGAGATGGGGTTCAGCACAGAGGATTGGTTTTACCTGGAGGATCTGGGTGCTGGCATCGAGAGTGGGCATTGGGTTTGGGAGTCCACCATGAGGTGGTTGCGCCCATCCACTTGGGGGTCCTGGGAATGAGTGGAGAGACCCATCATTGGCGATAGGACTTCCTCGCTTTAGAGCTTCCTTTTGCATGATTTTCCCATTTCTAATGGTCCAGCTCTGAGCAAGTGCTTCAAGATCATCTTCTGTAGGGAGAGGTGCTTCAGATGCATTTCCCCCACTGCCTTCAGCTTCGTCCAGAGGTGGCTGCCCAGCAAATGGTCACAGAAAGAGTGGCAGTCTCCACATGCCAGAGTGTTGCCAGTCTGTCTATGATCAGCTCCTAGCAAGCTGAGATGCCATGCTGTGGATGGCTGATGTGGTGAACAAATACCGGGAGGATGCTGTTTGGATTGATGATACTATGTCTGCCATTTTGGGCAGCATTACACTCAGCATCCACATTCTTGGTGCCATTCTTCCACCATATTTCGGCTTGTATGGTGGCAACGGTCCTATCTGATAATGTGAATACCTTTGATTAAAGTTAAAAATGGCCCACTCAGTGGCCACATACTGTAAAATTTCCTCTTTTTCAATGAAATCAGCAAAAGTATACCTCTGTCTTAAGGATGATCCTAACCAAAGATCGTCCTTCCACAATTCAGCCACCTGTTCCTGATACAGTCAAAGAAAATCCTCCTCTCGCACCTTGCACACCTCCCATCGCAATTCTTCTTCTGTCAATAGTTTGAATTCTTTCTTCCAGCTAGAGAGCAGAGCCCCACCCTCCCTGCTGGGGTCTGCCTCCTTGGCCTCGTTGTCCACATTGGTTGCCCCCTCATCCTCAAGGAGAGAACTACCAGGCAGGTCATAGACTACTGGTATGGTTAGGCTGGGGCTGCATACTGGGTCCAGCATCACTGAGTCTGAGGCAAGGAGCAGACTGCCACTCAGACTGCTCTGGTGGCTCCTTGATGCTTATTGCTGCTCTCGATGCCATTGCTCTGCGATACTGACAGAAGTTTCTGTAAAACTTTGGGTTGAGGAAAAGGGCTGTGAAGTTCCCATCAAGAAACTTCTTAAGGTCGCCAGTGAGGTCAATATTCTTGTTGTCTCCCCCAATGGTACCCCTCTCAGTTGGGATTCCATCTCCTTGGATTGAGATGTCCTCCATCTCTGTAATGGTATCAGTCCCATAAGATAGTGGGTGGTTGTCATCGAGATGGAGCTGGGCCTCTTCTTCATTGTAGTCTGCCCAGAGGTCAGACTCAGTGGTGGGAGTGGTAGATTCCCTAAAAGGCAAGTTGAAGGTGGCGGTTCTGACATAGATTGTGGTCTGACTACCTCCCTTGTCTCTTCTGCACTCCTCTGCTGCTCATGCCCAGAGGTACCTCCCAAAGAGGGCATTCTCCCTCGTAATCTCATTGTCAATATATGCCTGGTCCTGCCTGTACTCAGGAAGGTCTTGAGCATGTCATATCAGATTCTCTCTCGAGGGACCTGGGACGATGGAGCTGGTTAGTCATGTTCCACTTGGAATCACTCATATGCTTTCTGCTCAGCTAGTATTATCACCAACTGGGCAGCACTCCATCCTGTTGGCCTCGGCAGCAGTGGCTTGCCACCAGTGGCACTCATTGCTGTCATCATTTCAATAGAGATCATCTCTGTTGTCAGTGCTCCTATTTCATACTGATATAGTGTGTCAGGACCTATGGCCCCTGAAACTTCTGGTCCCTCAAGCCATCTGTGAGGCATCCAGAGAGTCTCTAGCATAGCACCCAATGCCAGTGCTAGAGATAGGAGTTGTTATCCTGGTTGCTGCAATGCTGTGCTGGAGGGACAGAATGGGGGTGTTGGATCTGGGTCGTTGAAACCCTGCAGCCTAAGAGTTTCCAGGGTTTCAGATGACTGCTGTTGGAGGTCATGGGGAGTATGTGTGCTGCTCCTCTTCTTTCCTAGGATGTTTCTCAGTCGAGCTCCCAGGCTCATCTTCAGGGCTGGGTTCTTCTGCAGGTCAAAAGGACTGTCGGACAGAGGCAGAGATGTCATGGAGGGGGAGGTCTAGTGTGACATTTCTGAGAATAGTTTGAATGCATTGGAATTTGTGATAGTGCCTGATTGTCCAAGCTATGATTGATTGGCATCCATGGCACAGCTGTATGATCACCAATAGACCAATCAAGATTCCTATAATAGAAGCCAAGAGTTTGAAGAACTCGTGAGTAAAGTTTGGGTCAGAAGGGTTAAGGGCAGGGGGTATTCGGTTCTTCAGCACAATTGGGCTTGAGAAAGGGAAGGAGAAGTCTTGAACTAATTGTTAAGCCCAAACTTCATGTGACTGACAACACATGATAGACTAACAGAACCTCACACTTTGGGTTATACTGTTAGAATTCACTGATGCACTATCAGCTTTGTGTGATCAAGGCATTAAGTAGTTGGCTTGAGATAGGATGGTAAAGAATAAACTTTAG
>NW_025064884.1:1982039-1992767 GCF_019112545.1 Guyanagaster necrorhizus | reverse complement strand
GGAACATTGTCTCTCCCTTCACAGCACACAGCAGCACAATAGGAGAGTGACCGACTGGGTGCTGAGCTAAGCATTCCCACAGTCCTAAGCACTGGTCTAAGCATTCTGATTAAACAGAGATAGGGGTCATTTCTGAGAAAAAAGAAAAGAAAATAAAAAAAATCGTAACAGCTTTCACCTCTATTGCAGATGCTATAGGTGCTGTGATCTTAGACTCTACAAAGAATTTGATAGATGGTGCTATTGTTGTGAGGTGCTTAGATAATGCAGTTGTTGTGCTAGCTGTCTTTGCACTTCATGTATTGATAATTCCATTTCTTTTCTTGTTGTCTAGAATATGGATTGTACAGCATTAATTCCTCCTTGCCATATGATAGCCTTACTATGTGCCTTGGTTCTTCAAGCTTTAAGCTTTGATTTCTGTGTTAGATGTAGAAATAGTATGATATACACACATTCACTTACTTATTTGATATTCCTTTCTTTTTCAGCATGTCACACTGTTCCACACATCTTAGCTTTCAACCATAATGCTGAGATATGAGTACCTTCTATACATATCTATTCTTAACTGTATTTACTTATTACCTATGTAATAATATTATGATATTTTATCCTAGGTAAACAACACAGCTTTCAACTATAATGCTGAGATTAACATTACAACATTTTATTTTAGTATCCATTCTCTTCTGAAACATTTTTCCTTGTTCACCATGTCTGCACTCCTACCTCATTAACTCCAACAGATTATGGGCCCTGCTACCAGCATGTCCATAATAACTGAAATAAAGCTAGTTAACACAATAAAGCTTGTGGATGATGAATCAAACTGGATAGCATTTTCAGAGAAGCTCACCACCAAGTTCATGGACAAGAGCCTTGGCTGGCATCTCTGAGAAACAACTCACATACCCCTGCACCCTGTCAAGCACAAGAGAAACTTTTACTGGTCCTTCAATACTGTATTTTCACATTCACTCTCAGATAATGATCTAGATAAGCTGGAGGATAAGCTGAAGAAATATGAGCAGAAAGAAGCAAAGATGCATAATATTATTTACAAAGCTATTTCTGATTCTACTTTCAATGAGATCAAAGGTGAGGCAACAGCTGCTCTCATCTGAAAGAAGCTTATTGCTGTCATGACTGGCAAAGGCAATCTTATGCAAGAGCATCTCCTTACTCAGCTTGAAAATATGGCATGCCCTAATGAAGGTAATATATATGAACATCTTGCCAAAATAAAAGTCCTTTGTGAACAAATTGAAGAGATGAGTATAAAGATTGAAGACAATCAGTACACTTCAATGATCCAAAAATCACTTTCACCTTCCTATGATCATATCTATTGCACTCTCTCTGCTGCCAGCAAGTTTACTGAAAAGACTCTGACATCAGACATTCTAGTTGCAGCCCTGCATGAAGAATGGGATGAGAAGATGGCATTGAAGGCTACTGCCAAAAACATAACAATGTCTGCTCAATAGCAGAGCAAAGAGAAGGGCCAGAGCTCTGAAGAGAAGTCAAAGAAAAGACCTGATTGATCTCATCTCAAATGCACAAACTCAGCATGTGATAAAACTGGCCATCTCATTGCAGATTGTTGGTGTGAAGGCAGTGGAAAGGCAGAACAAGGCCCAGCTTCAAAAAAGAATAAAGCTAAAGGAAAGGAAAAGGCAAAAGAGTCAGCATCTGCAGCTATTGATAAAAGTGATGATGAATATGTTATCACCATCATAGCTGATGATAATGATCACAAGAATATGACATTGATATGTACATCTGACTATAGAGCTGAGAGTGATGTCTATGTGGCAAAACAGGAGAACATTATGGCATTAGCAGATTGTGAAGCATCAAAAGCATACTCATCTGAATGTCAGAGGTTCAAAAACTATACCAAAATTGAACCAAAGCCCATCAAAGCTGTGAATGGCCAAATTTTCTATGCAATAGGAAAAGAGGATCTTCAACTATCACTTCCCATGGGAAAGAGACAGAAACCCACTATTGTGAGTTTTCAAAATGCATATTATGCACCAAAAATAGCCTACACTCTTATATCACTCTCACAAGTCAGTTGTGCTGGATTTCTCATTCATATCAAATCCTCCAACCACACTATGTACATCTGCACACCATGGCCAGATGCTAAGATCATTGCAAAAATCCCTAAAGCTGATAGCTTATATATAATCTCAACCTCAAATGCACAGCAAACTATAGCAGCCAAACCAGATGTTGCTATGATGGCAGGTAAGCTCAAGGTGAACATCACTGAGCTATATAATATTTGTAGTCACCAAAGTCACATCACCCTTTGCCACATATATATTAATGGCTATATTGAAAGAATCAAGCTTGATCTTAACTCCAAACTAGAATTTTGCAAGAGCTGTGTAAAGGCCAAAGCAAAGCATAAGCCATTCCCAAAACAAGGCTAATATGAATATGTCAAAAATAGTGGTGACAAGGTTGTCAGAGATCTGATAGGCCCAATGTCTGTGGCATCACTAGAGGAAGTCTGCTATGCCTGTATGTTCTATGACCTACACACTCATGAATTGAAATCTGGATATCTATCAAAGAAATCAGATACTCTTGGATTATATAAACATTATAAGATATGGATCAAGGTTCAGTGAGGTGTAGAGATCATCAAAATCCTTGGTACAGATCAAGAGGGAGAATTCACTAGTGAAGAGTTTAGTCAGCACCTCAAATCAAAGAGGACTGTTTGACACCTAAATATACATGATTCCCCACAGTTGAATGGGATTGCCAAACATTCAAATGGCTACATGATGAACATGACTAGAGCTTTCTTAATCAGTTCAGAGTTACCAAAATACCTCTGGGCTAAAGCTCACTAGCATGCTGAATGGATCTATAACTGCACTTCAATAAAAGTGATGCCATCAGGAAAAACCCTATTTGAGATGGCAACCAGTAGAAAGCCTAACATCTCAGGTCTTCACCCATGGGGATGCTAATGCTGGATCCAAGTAAAGGCATCAGAGAAGCTTGGAGAGCATACTATCAAAACTTGCTTTGTGGGTATTGATACTGAAGCCAAGGGCTGGAGAGTTTACTGGCCCAAAAAGCAAAAAGTCAGCATTGAACATAATATATACTTCAACAAGAATGACCTGACTCTGGAACCATTCATAGTCAAGGGGGAGAATGAAGATACTGACTCTATTGTTCCAAAGTCATCAACCACTTCTAAACTCTTCAAAAACCTGCCAGATGAATCACTCACAGAAACTCATCCAAAGCATCCTGAATCTCCACTCACAGACATAGAATCTGATCCTATCTCTCAACTCAGCTGCTCTAAGCAATCTGCAGCCCCAAAACCTGGTCAACTTATACCTCCAGACTTGTGCAAATATTCCATCACAGCTGAAATTGCAGCAACAGCACTTGAAGATGAGTCAGAATCAGATGATGATGATGAACCAGACAGCTACTCACTAGTTGACTATGCTATGATGGTGGATGTCAAATCAGTAACCATGAAGAAGGCACTGAGTGGTTCTGATGAAGGGGAATGGCATGAGTTAATGCTTGCAGAGATAAAGCAGTGCAAGAAGAAGAAAGCATGGGAGATGATGAAAAAAGAAGATGTTCCCACAGATGCAAACATTGTGAGTACAAGGTTTGTCTACTGAATCAAACAAAACAAAACTGGTGAGCCTGAAAAGGCTAAGTCCTGTTTTGTAGCCCAAAGAATCTCTCAGATCTAAGACATTGATTACTTTGACACCTATGCTCCAGTTGTCCATCTTCTCACTCTCCACATCCTACTCTCTATGACCACCTCTTGAAATGCAATTATAGACCAAGCTGATATCAAAAATGCATATTTGCATGCTGACATCACTGAAGAAATCTATATCAAGTTCCCAAACAGATATGAAGAATTCTTCACAATTCTGGAACATCTCAAAGGCCAGAACACTTATGCCAAGCTGTGCAAATATTTGTATGGCATAAGACAAGCAGAACATGGCTGGTACCAGATTCTGAAGACAACAATAATCTCTCTAGAATTCACCATCAGCAATGCAGATGAGGCTGTTTTCTATCAGATCAAATCAGAAACCAAATATACTATTGTCACAGTTGCCACAGATGATTTCACTATTATTGCAGACTCCCAAAATAAATCAGACTGATTCAAATGAGAAATAGGCTCACATTTTGAGCTAGTTGATCTTGAATGCATACATTGGCTCTTAGAGATGCATATCACTCAGAACTGGGAAAGGTGCACCATTAGCATTGGACAGCAAGCCTACATTGACCAGATTGCAAAACAATTTGGAGTTCAGGACATGGCACCATTTGCAATGCTAATAGAAGTGAATCTTGATCTAAACCCAGATTCACCCTCCATATCCATGGAATCTGTTACACTATGTGAAAAAGCACTCTATTGTGAGCTGCTAGGGTCTCTCATGTATATCACAGTTGGATCTCATCCTGAAATCAGCTATCTAGTATCAGTGTTATCACAATTCATGAAAGACTCATATTCAACTCATCTAAAAGCAGGATTTTGAGTTCTTCATTATCTCAAGGGTACACATGATCAACAGCTTGTAATTGGTGGTCCTGGCATCAGTTTTAAGGGCTATCATGATGCAGCATACACCAACTAGCCTAGGCAAAAGTCTATATCTGGATTTGTTCTATTTATAGGTCAAGGTGCTGTTATATGGACATCAAGAAAGCAATCAATTGTTACTGTCTCCACTGGTGAATCAGAATATGTTGGACTCACACCAGCATCAAAGAACATGATATGGCTTCACAAACTCCTCTCAGAGCTCTCCATCTTTATTGCAAACCCTTTCATTTACTCAACAAACTCTACTATCCTCTTCTCTGATAGTCAAAATGCACTTTCTATTGCCAAGGATTCAGTATTCCATGAATGAATGAAACATATTGGAGTTTGGTACTATTTCATTCAGCAAACCATCAAGCAAGACCACATCAGACTGATATACTGCCCAACTGATAACATGGTTGCTGATATCCTCATGAAACTATTGGCTTGTCCAAAATTCAAGAAGTTTGCAGAGGCACTGGGTGTCATGTAAGCAAACCATTTATATTTCAAGGGAGAGTGTTAGACATAGAAATAGTATGATATGCACACATTCACTTACCTATTTGATATTCCTTCCTTTTTCAGCATGTCACACCATTCCACACATCTCAGCTTTCAACCATAACACTGAGATGTGAGTATCTTCTATACATATCTATCCTTGACCATATTTACTTATCACCTATATAGTAATGTTATGATGTTTTATTCTAGGTAAATAACACAGCTTTCAACTATAATGCTGAGATTAATGTTATAATATTTTATCCTAGCATCCATTCTCTTCTGAAACATTTTTCCTTGTTTACCATGTCTGCACTCCTACCTTGTTAACTCCAACATTCTGTACTATGTAAACTCTAATAACAGAAAAATATAAGTAATGATCTATGAAGGAGTGTGAGTGATATAGTAAAGAGCACAATAATAGTACACATATCTCAGTCAGGCACAACATAGGTGAAATGACTGAGGTATATGGATTTTTATAGCCAAGCTATATAGGTGATCAGATAATAACAGAGTGCATATATATATAGTAAGTAAGAATAGGTGATAATCAAAGGAGAGCAGGTGATGATCAAAAGAGTAATAGTATGGATATACATACAGATATCCTCCAACAAACTCTGGGTCCCATTATATCTTCTGCCATTTTAACACCATGATTTATGTGCATTTATTGCCCATACATGAGAGTTCCATCACCTAAGCATGGTGAGCCAGCTCTTGAACTCCAACCACCACTGACTTCAACTTCACTTCCAACACCTTCAGCACAACATCTTGTTAGGCTTAAGCTATATGTGATCAACTAACATGTGATAAACTAATGTGGCTTTGCATTTGAGCCTTCCATCAGAGTCCACTTTATGTGTTGTTTTGTTGATTCTCTGTGCTTCAAGGCTTTGTGTGATTAGCACAAGAGTAGAATGAGGATGTATAAACTTTAGCTTGAAGCTGAGGTGTATCAGTGAGGGTGAGCTCCTTAAATACTGTACAGGGTCTGCTAATAATACTACATACTTATTGTTCAGGTCTCTGTCCTGATGCTCTTTGTCTTGAGTGTCACTACCATACATAAAAGATCAATTATGCATTGTCAAGCAGCATCATTACATCGAAAGACAATGATGGACTTGGCTAGTTGTGATGACTAAGCCTTGTCTCACTGTCTTAAGTGCTTGCTCTAGTGCCCTGACTAAGCATAAATAGGGGTTGATTCAGGCAAAAGAAGAGAAAATCATAACACATCTTTACATGTGGGAAAGGCTATGACTGGCATCTTAATGGTCATAATTTGTTGTTACAGTCACATCTGGTTCTTTCCTGTGTTCCTTGTTGTTTCTTGATATGTCTGGCTTCTCTGGTATTTAATATGTTCCATAGCAATACCTGTGAACAGAGAGCCAGAAATACAGCTCTTGGATACTTGCAAAGGAAGCCTTTTGAGTGCTTATGGTCTTGTCTTCTCCATCATGGTTATTGACAACCACATCAATGGAGCTGGAAATGTTCTCTATTGTTCAGATTGCACTGGCTCATGAAAATGGACCTCTTGAATCCTATGAAGGCCTCATGCCTCAGCATCATCCCTTAGGCCTGACTCTCATCACTGCTTTCAGATATAGGTTCTCTATCTATTGGGTCCTACAAGTATCCTAATCTCTTTACAGTGCAGTCTAAAGCACAATGGACTATGGATTCTATGTGCAACAATTTGTCCCACTGATGAACCTGGATCCTGGAATGCAAGGGATTCCCAACCTCAACATGAGTGTCCCAGCACCATCAACAGTATCACCCCTCATCTCAGATTCAACATTCTTTGACATATTGTGGAATTTTTGCTCCTTCATTAAACATACAGCAGTGATCTATTCTTGCTCACCACAGTCAGTAAAGTGGATCTACTATAGTACTATGCTCCTCAATATGCTCATGCTCTGGATCTTGTACATATTCTCAGTCACAACATTTTCTACTTTTAGATATTTCATCATTTTGCCTGTCCCTTCCCTGATGGATTACTCTGAATTCTTCAGAGCTTGCATGCTGGGTGCCTTTGTTTTGAGTCCTGTCTGGCTTCTGCTTATATGGGTAATTTCACACATGACTATTCCTGTTGATGCTGTCTCAACTAGAGCTCAAAAAGCATGCCATGCACTCATTTTCCAGCTCTTTTTCTTTGCAGCTGTCATTGCAGTTATGATCGCTAACGTCGTGGTCAGTGTAGTAGTGAAGGGAGGCAACATGATGTTGGATAGGATCCATGCTGCTCAGGCTGAGGCAGTGGAGGCCAGATTGATGTGTTCCTTTGGCCTCTCCTGTTGGAATTTAGATGCTGGCGATTCGGAGGAAGGCATATTGGATCCGAAGGAAGGGTATATTCCGTCGTATAGAGTAAGGACAGTGGTGGTTCCAAGTCAAGTCAATAAGGTACAAGTCCTTCTTTACTCTTGATTGCCATCACCATCAGATTTCCCATGCCATTAGAGGCGGATGAAAGCCGGATAGGTGAACATAGAGGTCGAAGTAAGCACAAAATGAGCGAAAGCAACCCCCAATCACCATCTAAAACCCCCCAAAAACACAGAAAACTAATCCCTTCCATCCCGAAATTCCTCAGCCCAACCAAGAAAAAGGGCAGCCTCGATTCAACAGCTGGACAGAGAGCTCGTGGGATCCAGAAGGATCCTGGAAGTAGGCACCAACACGGTACCACCCCATACCCATCTAACACCGCACGTCAAGGAAGAAGCACCACTGATGATAGAAATAGATCCCCCACCCCGAATCCGAACACCCGTGGCCACATCGAAAACCAACACCATGTGACCCTGTTGGGATCGGACACAACCGAGGACGTGTTCTCGGGCCGCCCGGAACCCGTGGAGACCATAACAATAGAATCAATTGATGAAGACCTGGAGGAGGACAACGATGACCAGATGCTCGGTGACCATGACGACACAATACAGTACATTCCCAATAACAGTTGGAACAGCATACAGAGCCTAGAGGGACCACAAGCACTCAAGAGAGCCATAGACGAAGCTCTGGGATGTGCACACCGACTTAAGACTGACCACCAGGACATCCCAAGGATGACTATCGAGAAAACCCGACAACTACTGAACCTATTGACAGGGGAACCGAACTACCAACCAGAGAAGATGGTGAAGGCTCTAGAAACAACACAGAAGATTGCAGAATGACTTGAACGAGCCATGGCAGACATGAAAACAACGACTGCAATGGAGATCAGAGATCTAGGCCATCAGCTACTGGCAAACACACCAGCCATCCCAAAACGGCAAGGTGCCCCAAATGCGACCCAAACTTACACTAGCATAACAAAAAATGACAAAGGCAAAAACCCGACACAAAAGCCACCCACAGTGAACCCCATGGACCCGAACCACCACTCGAGACTAGTATTCCAGTTCCCAGGGGAGAAGGTACATCCACTAGAGCGAAAAGATGCACTCACCTTAGTGAAAGAGGTAAACTTGGAACTTGCAAAACACAACGACTCGAAACACATCTGTGTAACCACGGTGAAGTGGAATGCAAATGACAATATCATCTTAACACTCCGCACTGACCAGAATGCAACAGATCTACTAAGATTTAGTGACCGCATTGCTCCAATCCTCACCCGAGGAAAGGAATGCATTGTGCAGACAACTGCCAAATGGGGGAAACTGCTGCTACATGGTGTCCGAACAGGAGCATATGACTTTGTCATGCCTGGAGCTGAAACCCACATCTACTCTCCGGATGAAATCTTAGAGGAACTGAAAGCTAACAATCCCATTTTCCAGAACCTGTCTCTTGAACTCAAGCCAACATGGGTGCGCCCAGAAAGCGAACTATGGCAGCAAGCATATTCCTCTGTTAAAATTGCCACCTCAGATGAGGAGGCATACAACTATCTGATCCACAAAGCTAAGTATCTCGCAGCCTATGGACGGTCTATAGCAGTGAAGCCATTTGCAGACAGAAAACCCCTGCCACGCTGCCAGAACTGCCAAAGCTTCGGTCACATGAAGAACAACTGCCAGAACGAAACACGTTGCCGCCGGTGTGGAGGGAAACATCCCGAAGAGAAACATAACGAACACTGCGACGGATGCAAAATAGAAGCAGAGGCTGTCAACTGCTACCCCAACGAACTACAGACAGACTGCGACCATATAGTACGATGTGCTAACTGCATGGGGAAAGAGGGACGAGATGATGCACACACTGCAGATGCAAGATGGTGCCCTGAACGCCTATTAAAACTAGGAGAAATTCGTACCAATACACGCCCCTCTAAAAAGGGGGTAAACGATGAATGGAAGACAGCTAAAGATAGGAGAAGCAGGAAAAAACCATCTGACGAGAACAACCCAATGTCGACAGCCCCCCCCGCCACATCAGGCACCAACATCTTCCAGGCTCTCGCCACCCAAATCCATATCCCAGGAGTCGCAGCGACAAGCATGGAAATCACCACAGATGAGACCGAACACAGCGAGACCACAAACGGAAATTCACAATGAGCCAAGACAGACAACAGAGGCTCCCGAATGCACACCGAATACGGTTTTTTCAATTAAATGCTAACAAGAAAAAGGAGACTATTCACACAATTCTCAACAGACACATCAACGACTACGACATATTCTTAGTACAAGAACCCAACTGGGAAAGAATCGGAGCTGATGCCAATGGAACAGTGCAAGGGCCGGTTGGCCACCCTGACTGGACGCCACTACTACCATGCCCATCGTTGAGAAGAAATGACCCCCCACCAAGAGTTATGTCATACATCAAGAAGGGGGGGAAATTCAAGGTGAACGTCCGATCAGATATCATATCTCACCGAGACGTACAGATACTGGACATATCATGCGGAGAAAAAAGATACGTCTTCATCAACATATACAACGACCCGGATCTTTCACGCGACTGCCTCGGATGGCGACTACGTGACCTAAACATCCCCACGGGAGTCCCAGTGACTATAACAGGGGACTGGAACATCCACCACCGACTTTGGGCACACGGTACCATACGAAACTGTAGAACTTTGACCAGAGAGATCGTCCAATGGCTCGAAGAAAAGGGATATACGATACACAACAAGAAGGGAAAGATCACATTTATGCCGCACTCTGTAACACGGGGTAAAGCTTCAGTAATCGATCTAACATGGTCTAACGAGCAGGCGAGAAGAGAGGAAGTGATCAAAGAGTGGGCCATAGACTACAGCAAGTCATATGGCTCAGACCATTTCCCTATCGTCTGGACGGTAGACCCAGAGCTGATAGAGATCGAGAACATTACAGCAACATGCTTCAATTACAAGGCAGCAAAACCAGAGGAATTCAAGGAAGAATACCTAACCCAAATAGCTAAGTACCATGACACTGTCAAACGAATTGCTGATACTTCAAGAATACCATCTACAGAGGAATTAGACAATGCAGCAAATGCGATAATGGACGCAATGGAAGCAGCGGCAGAGGAGACAATACCCCGCAGAAAACCGAGCCCCAAGGCACGACCATGGTGGAACCCCCAACTAGACGAAGTGGCAGATAACATATCCC
>NW_025064884.1:1969128-1979008 GCF_019112545.1 Guyanagaster necrorhizus | reverse complement strand
CAGGATCAAACGAACCAATTAGCCCACCATGAGGGCACAAAATACCATACATGTCCGTTACTCTACTCCACACTACACGCCAAAACACCCGGGGAACTCAGAAGGAAGAACGGAGGGACTGGAACAAGAGGGAAAGAGGATCCTGAGGCCCTGTACCTCCACCGCGTCTTAGTAGTTAGCTTACTTGTTGCGGTTAATCAAATGCTGAGGACAAAAAAAAAAAAAAAGTCAATAAGGTACAAAAAAAATGTCAAAGTATAAGGTAAGCAGTAAAATATATATAAATAGAATATGATATTAAAGCCGTGAAAACCGAATCTCAACATCTTCATCATATTGTTGGGTTCTTTCATGTTGTGTGCGGTCAAGTGGTGCACAATGCACTGATGTTACCTAGATATCGTAAATGAAATTGATGGATTTAACTGAAAACTTAGCTGAAAAATTTATGATTCCTTGGCGCGCAAAACTGCTGTTTACCGGAAATTTCCCCGTGTCAGAACGTGGTGAGTCGCATTGCACCACACATCATACCATAAGCGCTGAGCGGTCCAAAAGTCTGCCTGACATAGCGAGGAGAGCAAAGGTCTTTGGTCGTCGAATGATGATCGATATTAAATTGGGGTCTAGGTCACAAGCTTGAACAATAAGCTTGTCCGTATGTGGGCTGCTGCCAAGATAAAGAGGACATATACTGCTGCACATAGTGAGTATACTTGGATGCCAGCCAACATGAGTACAATTAGTAGACCGGGTAAATTTCTTCTCATCCAGAGAATCGGAACAATGACCTTTAACTCTTGAGCCAGATGGAACTCCAGGTTTAGCGGGGGTACCGAGGTTTGTGTAAGAAAAAACCAGTAACTATGAAAGCCATGGCACTGTATGACATTCTATGCCAGAATGTTGAGATCGTGAACGGGAATAATGTCTGTGAGAAGGTAGAACAGGCCGGTATGAACATTGAAGATTGGCAGAACCAGAGGCAAAAATTCCATTAGAATTCAAATGGCATGTAGGTAGAGCAAGGAGCACTTTCAGCAGGGACTGATTTCTTGAAGCTCGAAACGGAGGAAGTACGATAACATAGTTATCAGAGACCATTTCTTTCTCTTTGTTCCTCAGGTCTAGACAGAGCGGGAAGAGTGCGGGCCGACGGTGCCGGATTCCGTCGGGGAAAAACAGAGCTATGACGTCCGTCTGACCACATATTGCAGATTGTTGGCAAATTACCTTTTGCCTTCGGCCATCATGTTGTCGATTCGACGTCTTCCTCCTCCGTGGGACGCCTTCTTCATCCTCTCGCAGATGCCTACGTACAGGCTACTCTGGTTGAAGATTCGCTTGGAATTAATCCACTATTCGAATGCCTAGACGACAGGAATCATGCAGTCAAGGTCTTGGCAGAATTTCATCGAAGGACGCCATTAGATTCACTTGACCATTCAGAGACCTTGGATTGGTTGCAATGGTCTTCGAAACACCACGAAGGGCTTATTCTCCCGTTGATGGCCTTGGGCTTCGCTACATGTGCGGCGTTCAAGTTCTGCCGAAGTTTTGTTCTGTCACTCACCATGCGCTACAGCTACCATCGCCGGCCTTATAATGCTTCCCGGTAGCCTCGAACATTAACTGGTCTTTCTGACCTTTTTGACTGGGTTGTACGCGTATACATGGCCTTCGAACATCGATTACCTGGAAGGCGTCATGTATCAACAGGCAGGATACCGTCGATTTGGCGTCATCGACGGAGTGATGCCGTGCAGTTTTTCCAGCGAAGGAGAAGGAAAGCAAGCCGCAGCGGAATGGGTGCTTCTGCCATCTTCTTTCATACCGAAACTCGTTCTTATCTACGTGTAGGTTCGGACTGCGTTCCACGACATGATAACCCACAATGCGGCTGATGGAACTGGTGGAATGGACGCGTCAATCATGTTCGAGATGGACCGGCCAGAAAATCCAGGATCAGCATTCAATTCGACTATGAATTTCATGATCAACCTTTACAACATACAGACCTCCATGGCCGACCTTTTTGCGCTCGCGGTGTATGCTGCTGTCAGAGCCTGTGGCGGCCCTCGTCTCTCTATGAGGAGAGGCCGTGTTGATGCTACCGGCCCTGGAGTTGCAGGAGTTCCTGAACCCACCGACGATTTGGAAACCATCGTTGCTCAGTTCGCGACGGCGGGTTTCAACACAACGGAGATGATACAGATGGTAGCCTGTGGACACTGTGAGTCTCCATCCATTCTTTCCTGAGCAACCCCTTACGTTCATTTAGTTTTGGATGGTGTACACGGCGTCGACTTTCCTGATATCACCAGAGACAATAGCTCTACCAGTTTTGTCCATTCCGATAGCACCTTCAGCTCTTTTGATTCTGCCATCGTCACCGACTATCTCGGCGATGCTACCGGGAACCCTCTAGTTGTTGGACCAGAAGGTTCTAATTCCGACCTGCTCGTATTCACGGCGGATGGTAATGCGACGATGCGTTCAACTTCAGATGCTGGCTCATTTTCAAACACTTGCCAAGCTATACTTCAGCGAATGATTGACGTCGTTCCCTCCTCCATCACGTTGTCCGCGATCATCGACTCAATTCCCATCAAGCCCGTAGCGATTCAGTTGACGTTCGACTCCAGCGGAACCTTTGCGTTCACAGGAGAGATTCGTGTCCTGATATCGGACCGAGACAACACAGAACTGATAGTTCCGCTACATTATGCCGATCATGATGGTGCCATCCCCTCTAACAACACAATTTCCACCGCAGAAATTCATTCCACTGGATATGGTTACGATGCGGAGTTTAAGGCATGTCTATGTATATTTGTACTTTCTTCGTGGCTAACAGGGCACTAGTTCTAGCCTTTTCAGCGGCAGTGCTGAATGGCACCTCCTCTTTCAACATATCCGTTGCTCCATCCTCTGGCGGAGAGGAAACGATAACGGAGGCTCCGGGTATCCCATACAAGACAATATCATTTTTCTCAGTTCGCATTCCTGTCTTGTTCAAGAAACAGATGCGAATGGCAACTGGAACCTCACGGCTGTTGCAGCAGTGAGTGCCTTTGCTCTATATCTCAACATTTTTCAGGAATGACGTTGGTGCAGATCTGGAATGATGAGTCACTGACGAATCCTTCCTTTGATGTTGTGGTGAAGACGCCGCGTATTGGTATACCCGTCCCTTTACTGGCTGTTGAGTCTTCTGCCATGGAGGTCTGGAATACAGATGCGTATAAGGGGTTTACCCTGCACATGGGCCATTTCAGTCTTCCAATTTATTTGTGGTCGACAACGTTTGATGTGACGGTGGGAGAGTATTCAGACTCATTCAAATTCTCAACCGCTTTGTCTGGCACCTGTGTAAGTGACATTTGTGTGATATTCGATGTGTGATTTGCTGATCAATAATTCTGCAGTCATAGGAAATATTGGCCTTAAATGTATTCCATTCATTTGCCAGTGGTAGGATAAACCAATATGAGATTTCTGTGCTACATTTTGCCATCGTCTAGGCTCTCAGATTCGTGCAGGATGGTGATGTCAATTTTTGTAGATAGTTTGTCGGAACTAGGGTGTAGCTTCATCAACGCTGCCGATTGCACCATCTGTGGTCCGATCTCGGCAGGTATCATTTACGTTGCATCATCGTCTGTCTGGGAGCTACCTCAATACCTCAACGCATCTGACGAGGAGATAGAATTGGTGCGACGTCGTCAAGGTCGTTAGAGGGAGGCTCTTTGTGAGTTTCCTCAACATTCTTCTGCACCTGTACGCTCTTAAAGTGATCTAGGCGCCCGCAACTTGTCCGGCGTGGCTCATGGATGTACGATTCTCCGCTCGACATAGCAAGCCTTTCGCCATCACGCGCGGCACCATCACCTGCCCTATCTACATTTCCTGAGGCCCGAACCTTGTCGTCGCCGCCTATGGCTGCCCTGAGCCACCACGATGCACGGGCATCTGCCCCTCTAGTTCATGAAGGGCCTCATCCCTCGCCGCTGCACCTCATTTCACCCTTACATGTCAAGCCCACCTCGCTTGATCATGGGAAGTCTGTTTCAACTTCACGACGCTCTCGTCATGTACTAAGGATATACCACCTGAGGCACCATACGTATCGTTGCCTAGGATGCCTTGTAGCACATCTATTACTACTAATTTCATTCCCATAAATATAGCAGTATTTTGAATAGAATGAATTCTTCTCTATCTATTCAAGTTGAGTGTGATAGTGATACAAAATGAGAGAGTTCTTCCCATGGTTTGTAAGTACAGAGCATTAATTCGTTGATGATATTGGGGCTATTTGTGATCCATCTAAAACCTGTGAGTAAAAGATTGATATGTCATGATATGAGAAGGCCTACAATTAGTTGCTGCAGCAAAGGAGGTCCATCACAGATGAGAGCTAGAGCCCAAGCGTTTGTGTCTCTTGTGATGGAGTCACGGATTTCACTCTCCTGCTCCTCCTGAAGCACCTGAAGCGCCTTCTTGTGATCAATCTTCACCTGCTCCAACTCTTTCTCTCTGTCGATGCGCGCCTTCCTGACTGCATCTGCACACCTTCGTTTGGCCTCCTCAATGGATTCCTGCTTTCGAAGCGTTGCATTTGTAACCTGCATCTGCATATTTTGGATTGCTTCGTCGATTTGCAATCTCCTTGCCTTAATAGCAGCTTCTCTGTTCTGCGTGGCTTCGAGCGCAATTTTGAGCTCATCTTTCCTTTTGTTCGCCTGTACGATGGCAGATTGCACTTCAAGTGCATTTTTCTGTAAACAAATGACTGCATCAGGCTCATCCAGATGGCTTTCTAGTTTCCTTCCTCCAAGTGTACCATCGCTTCTCCATTCTTCTCAGCAGCTTCCCGTAATCTGTGTATCCATTGTAACATTTTTAGACATACGAAAAATAGAGTTTATCCAAACTGCCGGAAAGGGCCATATGGCTTAGTCATGAAATTGACATCATTGTCTATCACGTGGTTGGGTGGGTATGTACAAAATTGAATTTGGCGAGCACCCTTGCTTTACGGTCGATCAAAGAGCTCTAAGCCAGCTGTCTACCATATCTGGCCAATTTTCGAGCCTCAAAAGACTGTCCATCATGATCGAGGAGAATACCTTCCACTATCCTGGCCTTTCCAATAACCTGCATTCCGCCGCGCCATTCATCAATGGCTTCTGCGAGACACCACCTGCGAGAGATATTGCTTCACGAGATAGGCCTCTCGCATCTTAAGCTCCCCTTTTCTCAGTTGCGGACATTCACTGGAGATATATCGCATCGTCTTGAGTATTTGGGACTTTTCGTTTCGGCACCCCAGCTTCTTACAGCGACGTTAAAAGTGTGCTTTGCATTCCCTCTCTCCACTCTTCCTGTGCCATTCATATATACCAAGCTGTACACGCTTTCTCTCTACACCGATATCCGGTGCATACGAGGCCTTCGTCAGCCAGTGTTGGACGTTTTTCGTATCGAGCAAATATCTTCCGGTGGATATCATCATATTGCCGAACTCTTTCGAGAATCGCGTTGTCCAATTCGTAGCTTATATCGCACTTCCATCGTCGGAACTTGAAGCATGCTCAAGCACCCTTGCATCACTATCCATTCGGCTGAACGAAGGCTCAGCTTTGGATGTGTACAATGTGTTCTCATTAGACGGCACGTCGTGTCTTGCACCTCACTTGGAAGAATTATGCATTCGCGACGATGTTCACATGGATGAAGACTGAGAAACTTCTTTTGCTGAAGACCCGTTTTTGGATATGGTGTCTGGGCGGCGGGATTCTGGTGGCGAGATCGGCTGCTGACGATGTGTGCTCCACATTCACTCAGGCCGCGTTATGCTCTATGGGAGCTAGAGGGGCTGGAGAGAGAAGGGCTGAAGGTCGAATCATGGTCACGCTTGGGACGATGATGATATGAGTAAGGAGACGCAATGTCTCGTTTAATACGTAGTTGCCTCGTCATAGGTGACCGAATATCCAGAAGGTCCCTTGCTTTCTCCCAGACCACCACCTTAAACTCTTGATCCTGCTTCTGGCTCCAGACATGCCCGTTCGTCCTCTGCCTACACCTGATGGTGAAAATGCGCCGCTTCTTGAAAGCTCCGAACCCCCATCATCCTCGCCCGAGGAGAGCCGGTTAGGGGATATACGCGCTGCGGAATCCGCTATGGCGACCATCCGCGAGCAAGAGCGACGTCAGATTGAATTGGACGAGATGTTCTTACTCATATTATTCACCCTCCTCCTGATGGGAATCGTCGTATGTTCCGCCGCCACCGTCAACATCGTCGGCCATGCCATCCTTCAAGCATTCCAAAGCCATTTCCTAGCAGACGTCCCTCTTCTCTGGTCATTCAAAATTGGCCTAGTCGGGAATGCGGTGTTGATTGTAGGCACGGGTCTTCTGTTCCTGCTTGTCCAACTGTGCTGTCCCGTTCTCCTAGTACTCTTTCCGGATCGGCTTTTAACCTTGGCGTTCTCCACGACAGCTGCTGTCATTGGGACAGCCATTTTGGGCCCGACCGAGTTGCTGAGAGGTGCTGCCGTTGCGGGCGCGATTGGTGAAACTATCGCATTGGCATTTGCCAATGCCCTTTCTGTTCTCTTCGGTCCGCCATTGGGACTGCCATTTTGGACCTGACCGAATTGCTGGGAGGTGCTGTGGTTGCATGTTATTGTCGGTGGTGCGTAGACATTTTATATTGGTTCGTATTCTAAGAAGTTTGAGGTTGATATGAAGTAAATATAGACCTTCATTTCTGAGTTACATAATTTCTGGACCTGTATCTACATGACTCGAATGCCAGTCGTCGATCCCAAAGCCCTATGTACATTCCAAACTTTGACCACAATCGACCTCTCCGAATACAAAAGGCGATAGCACCCGATACTTCCGGGGAAGAGGACAAAGAACAACAAAGGAACATGCCAGTTGATCAAAGTTGACACAGCGCGACCCTGAAGGTCTTTGCTTTTTCTCTCTCTCTCCACACATAAACCACCGTGGCCCAAAGACGCGTCGTCCCAATCATTGACAATGTCCCCCTTCCCGGTATCAATCTGGCAGAGCCCCGCAGCCAAGTGGCACCTCATTCTTCCAACTCCTCATGTTGCGGTAAGTCCCAATGGCTCAATCCTCAAACATCACGCGTCCAACATACATTCCAGACCGCCGTCCCACCCCCAAACGACTTCTCCTCGCTCCAAACCAAGTTTTACATCACTCCCAACAAATCATGGTCGCCCGAAAGGGACCTCTATAACGACGCGTTCAACGAGGAAGCCTATCGCACAGCCCTACAATGGAACGCGGATGTTCCCCCTCGAGAAGAGCGTAGCCAACGCCAGCTGGACTGGGACCGGCACGCGGAAAATAGGATAGTGTTGCTCACGAGCGGGGATAGTGATCGGGACAGCGACAGCGCGTCGACTATAGACACGGACAGCGATAGCGACGAGCGGGAGACAGACAGCACTAAGCCTAGTGATTTCACCACGGAGAGTGATACCGACGATCTACGTGCCTTGGGTGAAGACGATTTCGAATCTGTGTATCACGGAATGAACAGTAGTAGATGATAATTTCTTCTTTGTTACAGTATCAGACACTAGTCAGTACAGATAATACGGACTTCCTACTTGCTAATGAGGAATCCTAATCCCTCCAGGGTAAGTCTGCGTACCCCCAATCCAGCCATGCACCCACCCCCCGGTGTTCGCATATCGCTTCAAGCTCTCTCCGTGTCTTCGGATCCCAAGCAGCATCATTTCCCAAACAACGCAAATAAGGATAAAGATCCGGAGGATCGTATTCGTCCTTGACGGTAGTGAGCTCCGACACGCTAAGCTTCCTCAACTTTGGCCAATGCGTGTCAATGAGTCCCACCAACACGGAGAGCTAAGAAAGGGCGCCAGGAGTCCTTTGAGCTCTTTCCCAGCATTAAAGCCAAATTCGATATCGAGAAGAGTGAGCGAGGTCAATGCAGGGAATGCCTCGTCGCAAGGAATAATGAGGGATATCGTCCCAATGTTGAGACTCGTCAGGATAGAGGAAGATTGTCGGAGCAACCCGACGATACACCGGTTCCATGGGCATGCATGATCCTCATGCGTGTCCATGTCAGACATGCGCATCCGCCCAGTAAATCCGATTTTGATGTGTTTGAATTTGCGACCGGCAAACACTCGTCTGAACAACATTCTGCGAGGACACCACTGCACGGGAAGATCGATGCTTTCAAGGCGAGGCATTCCCCGCAAGAAGTGCCGACTGTTGACGATGTACGGGTCGCCTGTCCCGTTCAGGTCGAGCGACAGGGTGCGTAGAGAAGGGAATTCGGTAGCCGCTAGACCTGCTGTGGCATCTTCCAAACAGAACCCACTCAAAGAAAGTGAACGAAGTGATTGAGGAAGGGTTTGGAACACCGAATTAAGAGTATTGACCACTTCTGGAGACAAATGCACTACATCTGCGGGTGCCCGTTCAACGACCGATATGATGGTGGGGTAACTGTCCTCTAGGTCTCTTGGCGTTGGACGGATGTCGAGGCGGAGAGACTGGAGAACCTCAAGTTTCGGCAGCGAAAGAAGGAACAAGTCAAGCATGCTAAGGAGATCGTAACCGGGTACACAGAGGATTGGGTGAAGCACCAGGTCGAGGTGCACGACGTATTGGACGCCCCGGAAGCGAAGTACGTCGAGGAACGGTCTCATGTTGCGTATATCATGATAACGGATGGTGCGGTAAAGGTGCCGAAGGAAAATATCGCGGAAACGTTTGGAAACGGAGCAGAGGGTGACGATCCCAATTTTTGTGTTGTCGTAATAACGCTCCTCCCGTACTTCCGGTGACAGTACTTCCTCGAGGGGTTCATTAGGAAGAGCTAGTATGTATGCGTTTGCTGTACAAGATTTGTCAGCAAAGTAAGCCAATGTAGCGACAACATCAGACACCGACCTGGCTGAGGAGCAGTCATGTTTGATGAAGGTGACTATCTGAACTGACACCAGAATCCAGTTCTTATAAGCACCGTCAATAACAAATACAGAACACAAAGGGAACGAGTTACATTGTATTGAGCGGAACACTGTACTGCCCTCTCCCAGGTACTCGAAAACTCGACCGTAGCAACTCATGTTCCAAAGTTGATACTTGGATGTTGTGCGAAGCGGAACTAGCACTAAGCTACGTCTCCAATAACATCTTTAAAGCGTAGCCTGGGAAGTATCGTCGTGGACGGCGACATGCACTTGAGATCGCCGCTACGTCACTGAACGAGGAATGTTTTGCCGGTTGCCGCACCTTTGTTCCCATTAAAGAGGCCTACAAACATCTCAGACTGTCGTCCAAAAACAAGGCTCTTTGTAATCGCACCTGGGTTCTGCATATACTTGTTCTACACGTCAATTCAAGCTAGACCTTGTAGTTAGCCTAACGCTGCTAGCCTTAGTTGCGGAATTGTTGTGTATTCTACCTCGAAGACCTGTCGTCTAGTTAATGAACGAAACGAGGATCTAGACAACGTTGCGTGAGAGGGCAACTCGACCAGGAACGGAAAACATACTGTTCCTTGCCGAATTCTACTCTCCCCCTGCATGATCCATGGTACGGGAAGCCCATGCTAGCCAGACAAAGAGGAGCATGGCGAGCAGAAGCGCCACCGTGTCGGTTTTGCCAGTGCAGCGTCGGTCCCGCTCCATGTCCAACATCACCTGTCCAGTACCGCCCTACATTCCGCGAGCGACTCGACACATACGTAGGCAGTTCTGTTGAGCCACAGTAAACAAAATCGCAGGAGAAAGTCTGTAAAATGTTTTCGCTCAGTAGGAGAAGGCGACAGAAAAGCTAAGATAGCATG